>NC_056747.1:757383414-757388414 GCF_019279795.1 Protopterus annectens | reverse complement strand
GCGTACCCCGTCAAAACCAACAAAAAAGAAGCAAGGTCCACAGAAACGGGGAAGTCACCAACATCCAGCAGCGACGATGAATCCATAGAGACACCCCCGAGAGACAGAACAGGCTCAGGCTCCCGCCAAAGACACATCCAAGGTAACGCGGAGGCCAGACACAGCACCCCGAACAGAAAAGACCACGGGGCTGCAGACAACGTAAAAAAGACGCCGGCGGCACAGGACCCTCCAAGGACAGCGCCGACTACACCAAGGAACACCAACCAGAAGGATACACAGCAACCTTTTTTTCGCGAGGCCAGGGACTTTTACAGCACCGACCAAAGAAGTCGGGACCAAACATCCTACCGGGCAACAAGGGGAAGGGGGAGAGGCAAGAGCTACCCAAAAGGAGCGCCGCTCACAAACCGCTGGCCCAGGAAAGCCAAACAGAGGCAAGAAAGCTAAACACAACCTCGGAAGAGGCAGCCCACACAAGTGACTCTATTGCAAAAATCTTCAACCTCTCTCACCAACCCCTCGACCAAAGCTCTATAGACCTACTCAACAAGGGTCTAAACTTCATTCCCTCTCAAAGGGCGAACAGCACGGAAGTGCTGTTGGATCTCAAACTTTTTTGCCGCAAGTTAAACCTAAGACACCTCTTCCATAACAGCAAAACGCAATGGGACTTGGAGGATGTAACCAACAACAGCCAGGACCACGCGGATTTGTTTAGCCCCACCAACAGCCCAGGATTCCCGCCAGTGGGGCAGCCAAGCAACCAGCTCAGGACACGGGACACTAATGGCACAACCTACCTGCCACACGGAACCTCATTACCCTCTACAAGTGACGCTAGGCAGGACCCTAACACAGTAAGTACCTCTGTTTCCTTTTTGGCGGGCTCTGATCAGGGGTCCCTGAGTCCCGCAGTCTCTACCACTGCGATTACTGTTGATCCACAAATATGTTCAACTGCCTCCAATACAATAATTACTCATGTTACAAGTATGGCGAGCACGGACACTGCAGCGTCCAGCAAGGCGGGAAATAACAACCCAACTGCAGGCAGACCCGCACAATATACAGGCAGCCGACCTTACAAGGTAACGGGGCCCTGTGCTTATAGTCCGGACAGAAATGTAAGCCCCCCTACACCTATTACGGGTACGGGGAATAGACTCAAAGATGCTGCCTACAATAACAATCCTAGCTCAGCCATACCAACCCACGCATTACTAAACTCACCAAGAGGTGGGCTTCAAGGAGAGTTGAACAAAGCAGGCCCACGGGCAACCAAATCAGACCTCGATGCGAGCCCCCAGCCCAAAGCCTTTTCCCGCCACCCGACCAACACCGCTAGTACCAACCTAGTCGCCCGACTGTATGACCCAATCGCCAGCACCAGCCAACTGAATACAGTCACTAGCGGCTACAAGAAGGCTCCCACAACGATCGAAATTGCAAAGGCGTCTAAACCCGGACCCAGGGACTCTGTGGGACTAATTTCATCCCACCAAAAGAGTCTCAGTTCGGATCAAATGTATACTGGGACAAACACCTCAGTCCACACTAACGTGAGTGGGCTAAGAGCAGATCTGCCCAAGACCTGCAACAAAGACTCCTACAAGGACTCTTACAGTCTCGCCAAAGTCTTGCACATTACAAAAGGTCCACCAAACGTTGTTACAAATGTTACAAATGATCCGCTGTATATTGAACCTTTAAATGCTGTATTGAATGTTACAAATGATCCGCTGCATATTGAACCTTTAAATGCTGTATTAAATGTCCCAGCATATGCTGATACAAATGACCCACCAAATGCATTTACCAAAGGTTTATTAAATGGAGATACAAACGATCCAATAAATGTATTTACAAATGATTTTTTAGATGTAGGTACGAATGTGTTATTAAAAGAACCAGCAATTGCGGATGCAAATACTCGATTAAAAAAGCGATCAAATGCTGTTCAAAACAATTCATCAAATGTTGCTAAAAACAATTCATCAAATGTTGCTAAAAATAATTTATCACAGGTTGCTACAAATACTTCATCAAATACTTCATCAAATGTTGTTACAAAGGCTGTTACAAATGACTTATCGTATGTGAGTACAAAAGATGTTTTAAATGTATTTACAAAAGATTCAATTTATATGTACAGAAGCTCGAATAACTCAAAAAGTACAGTTGTTAAGCAAAGTACCGACAGTTTTGTTCAAATTGCTCAAAATGTTGCATGCCCTAATATTAACGGTACAATGAATAACCTTACAACACATGAAGGTTCTAAGACTGCTGTTCACCCGATTGCTCACCAGGGGTCACACAACCTAAAATGTACCAGCAACCCAATAAGAAAGTCTCCGAGCGATAAATCTACAGGTGGTCCGGTAGGGAATAACATTTTAGCAAGCCACAGAGAGTCTAGGAGTACAAGAGGTACAACTATAGCTAGCCAGAGAGAATCTGTACGTATAGGAGGCGCTACTAAAGCTAACTCCGACCTCTCAACCAAAGGGCAGACGCACAAGAGCGATAAGAGCTGCGTCAGCCCCAATACAGTAAATGTATGTGTTTTCCCGAACAAAGAGAACCGCGATGTGGGTCCAAAGGCTGGATTAACTCACACCGAGCTACCCCAGAGTCAGGGACCATCCACTTGGGACAATACCTCAGACACTGTCACCCACCACGCAAGGGCACCTAAGCTGCACCTTAAACACAAGGCTGACGTGGTTAATAACACAGAGGAAACTAGACCAGGGCACCTAATACCCACAGATGCAGGTATTAAGTCCAGCAACGTAGTAGCAGCAGAGAGGGGTACCCGGGACAAACACAGGCCACCAGACACAGACAGGAATAGGGGTTCCACAGCTGAGAGACACCAGTTAAGATCTCTCTCCCCCAGAGCTACCCAACCTGCAGGCAGAGAAGCAGAAGTAGAACCCACACCCCAGACTGGACCACTACCCCTCCTCTCCCAAGAGGACACTTACTCCTCACTCTCCAGTCAAGGCGGTGGCAACCAGACACCCCAGACAGGACCAACTGTGTACTCTCAAGAAGACACAGACTCCCTACTCTCCAGTCAAGGCTGGTGCAGTGACACCCCAGTACTAAGGAGGAAGAGCACCATCAACCCCACCTTACATACACACATAAGTGTTTTTTCCAAAGTCTGTGAGACTGAAATCAGGGCTATTTTGCAGAAACCAGAACCCAAACATAACAACCTTTCCCAGGGTGAAAGGGCAGCCCTGCGCCAGATCTGCCACAACAAACAACTCAGGATCCTTAAAGCAGACAAAGGCGCAGGGGTGGTCGTTATGACAGAACTAGATTACACCAACAGAATGGAAGCCATCCTAGCAGATAGCTCCTGTTACCAAAAGACCTGCAAAAAGGAGGTCCTGAATAGTTTCCGCACCATAGAGTCCACCCTACTACAGCTAACCCGCAGAGAACTAATCTCTGAAGAGGAACTGGACTTCATGACAGTTGACGCCCCCACAGTAGGACATTTGTTTGGGTTACCAAAAATACACAAAAACCAAAGTGACCCACCCATGAGACACATAGTCTCCTCTAAGAGAACCAAGACAGAATATATCTCAGAATTATTGGACTTTTACTTCAACCCACTAGTCCAAACATCGAGATTTTATCTGAAGGATTCGTGGAATTTCTTAAAAGAAGTCCACCAGATCCAAGAGCTACACGGAGGGGTCCCCTTCATACTAGCCACCCTAGATGTGACAGCACTATACCCCAGTATCCCCCACAAAGAGGGGATGCAGCTGGTCAAGAGGTATCTGGTGACACACAGAAGGATGACGCCCACCAGGGCTGACACCTTGTGCACACTCCTAAAATTGGTCCTGAAGAACAACTTCTTTGACTTTAATGGGACCATCTACAAACAACTGAAAGGAGTGGCAATGGGAGCCAAAGTAGCCCCCTCCTATGCTAATCTGGTCCTATGCGCATGGGAGGAAGACACCCTGACCCTAATCGAAGGATTTGACAAGGTCAGTCTATACAGAAGATACATAGATGACCTCTTCTTTCTCTGGAATGGCTCCCAACAGGAACTAAACCGGTTCCTGGAGACAGTCATGACCAGTATTCCGTTCCTAAACTTCACAGTTGGGTGCATAGGCCACACGGTAAACTTCCTAGATGTGGAACTAAGCTTCAACACAGAAGATAGCAAGTTCACCTCCAACATCTATAGGAAACCCACCCACAGAAATAACCTGCTGGATTACAACAGCATGCACCCCAAATTCATGAAAAAGAATGTGATCAAAGGACAATTCGTCCGATTGAGCAGAATAGTGAGCTGTGACACACTATTCGGCTCAGAGAGCCAACAGCTCAAACGATGGTTCCTGGACAAAAACTACCCCAAAGGGCTAGTTAACAGGATAGCCAAAGAAGTGTCAGCACACAGACACTTAAGACACCGGCCCATACTCACATATGGAGCAATTGATACAGGAAAACCTAAAGAAGAGAACCAACCTAGGTTCCCCATCCCCATCTCCACGGACAGCAAGGAGATAAGGAACTGTCTGTCCCACAACTGGGACATTCTTAACTGCAATACTGATCTCAGCAAATCCCTGGGAGACGCACCTACTTTTACCCATAAGAGATGCCTTTCTCTCAAAAGCCTGTTCGAGAGAAAATACCCAGGCCCCACAAGGGATGACAGTCCGAAAGGGACCCACCCTTGTGGACAGTGCTGCTGCTGTATACACATCAGCACTGAGAACATAGTCAAGATAGGCAAACACAAACCTATCTACCTGCAAGGCCAGTATGACTGCAACTCCACCCATGTAGTGTATCTCAGCAGATGCACACACTGCCCTAGCTTCTATATTGGAATGACCACCAGGAAGCTTAGCGACAGAATAAAGGAACACTACCAGGCCATTAGGAGAGCAGACCATAACAATGCCCTTGCCAAACACGCAGCGCACTGCAAAAAACCCACC
>NC_056747.1:757351663-757380414 GCF_019279795.1 Protopterus annectens | reverse complement strand
GGGTCCCAAGAAAATGCCAAGTATGGAATTATGAAGGTTGGCAGCAGCAACAAGGTTTATGATGTTCAAAAAAGTACAGTTGTGTACACTTACCATAAATGTAGATGTTAGAGTGTATTCACTGTTGCAGTCATCACATTTGAGTTATCTGCCTGCAGGTAAGCCCTCCGCCGGTCTGAATACCAGAGTCTTCGGATTTCTGCGTTGGATGCTGTCGCTTCTTCCATGACGTCATGTCGTCAGGAGTATAAAACATGCAGCCTATGCCATTACATCAGTTTGTCTTGCCCTAGATGTCAGGTGCCCCAACAACAGGAAGCAATTATATGGTATGGAACACGCCTAGCAAAAAGCAAATACACATGATATAAAATATGTCAAACAAGAAAGAAAGGTAGAAGTCAAGAGAAGTCAGGGGGCTAGAGGGAGGGTAACCAGGACTGCAACAGTGAATACACTAACATCTACATTTATGGTGAGTGTACACAACTGTACTATGTTCTTAGTGTTTCCCTGCTGCAGTCATCACATTTCGGTCGATTCCCAAAGCTAAGGAAGGGTGGAGGTAGTTAAAGAGCATTAGGGCTAGCAATCAGGCCCTATAAGACTGCTGTGGCAAATCCAGCTCTGGATTTAGAAAAGATAGGCAGGTGGTAATGCTTGGCGAAAGTATGTACAGAGCTCCAGCTAGCAGCTTCCAGGATGTCCCTGGTAGGGACTCCTCTGAGAAATGCCATGGAGGTAGATGCAGCCCTGGTGGAATGTGATCTTATTCCCTGTGGGGTAGGTTTTCCATGGTGCTTGTATCAGAAATGGATGCAATGGGCTATCCATTTGGAAATGGTTTGCTTTGAAATGGGCTTCCCCTATGCCCCTGCAGCAAAGCTAACTAGCAGCTGGTCAGAATTTTTTTTTTGTTCAAAGATTTTTTATTATTTTTCAATAAAGAGAATATGAAAACATTTTGAATTTACATTTACGATTGAAAAACAAAATATGGTAAAACTATATACAAAATATACAGAGGCCTCAAACAATCAATTAAAGTAGCAAATTACATACATATATAAAGAAAGACATAAGATTCACCAGTCCAAATTCCAAGTAGTTAGTTGATTGAGGGTAGATCTGAATTCATTGTCTTAATAAGGGATATAACCTTCTTCCAAGGATTATTAGACCATTTTTTGGGAAAAATTCTTAATTCTTTAGCTTGTATTTCCGTTGATGCTACTTTATCCAACAAAGTCATTGGTCAGATTTTCTGAGAGGCTTAGTCCTATCCAAATAGCTGTCTGTGCACTTGCAGAGAATGCAGTATTCTATTTCTCCTTTATTTTGAGGATTAGGGAAAAAAGTAGGCAAATGAATGGACTGGTTTAGAGCCACACTAGACACCATCTTGGGCATAAATGATGGATTAGTCCTGAGGGAAACCCTGTCCGCATGGAAGATAATGAAGAGTTCCACTGCCATGAGGGCCTGCAGTTCAGACACTCTTCTTGCTGAAGTGATGGCCAGAAGTAAGGCTGTTTTCCAAGAAAGGAATTTCAACTCTGCTGTAGCAGCTGGTTCAAAAGGGGGGGGGGGGGTGAGCTTTTCCAATACAAAGTTAAGGTCCCAGGCTGGAGTGGGAGCTCTCCTGGGGAGGGTCTTACATTTTTGGCCCCTATAAGGAATTGTTTTAACAGGGGATGAGAGAAGATAGGTGGCTCAGTATTACAAAGTGCTGAGATGGCAGAGGCATGAATCTTAATTGAAGAGAAAGATTGGTCTTTGTGGAGCATTTCTGTTAAATAATCTAGAATATGAGGTAAGCTGGGCACCGTTGTGCCCATCCCCTGAGCCTGGCTCCAGGAACAGTATCTTTTCCACTTTTCTGAATAGGATTTTCTAGTACTAGGCCTCCTTGCCTCAAGAATGAGATCCAGCACCTGCTTTCTGAGGGTTACTAGAGGTGAGCTCAGGGAATTAGCCAAGTTGCAAGGTTCAGGGGTTGAAGCAGATGGTGCAGAATCTGGCCCGCTTGCTGGAACAGCAGGGAAGGGGTCTGAGGCAGGTGCCATGGTTGTAGCACTGTCAGACTGTGCAAAAAGGGTTACCAGTGCTGGCATGGCCAGTCTGGTGCAATCAGTATTGTCCTTGGCTTGTCTTGTTTGATCTTTAGTAGAACCTTCAAGAGGAGAGGCAGAGGGTGAAAGGCATAAACTGAGAGGCTTTCCCAGGTAAAGGATGGGACATCCACTTTCCAAGCTTGAGTGTGGGGAGTTCTGGTGCAGAATTTGTTCAATTGTAGTTCTGAGGGGAGGCAAACAGGTCTACCTCTGGTGTCCCCCATTTCTTCCTCAAGAGCTTGAATATTTTGGGTTTCAGTTTCCATTCGTGTGGATCCATGACATTTCTGCTCAAGTCATCTGCCAGTGAATTTAGTTTGCCTGGCAGGAATTGAGCTTGTAGGTTCACTTGGTAGCTCAAGGCGGTGTTCCACAGAGCCATGGCTAGTCTGAAGAGTGGGTAGGAATGGGTTCCCCCCTGCTTATGTACCACATAACTGTGGTGTTGTCTGTCTTTACCAACAGTTGTCCTGGAATAATAAGGTCTTTGAAGGATGTCAGAGCATTTTGTACAGCTAACATTTCTATTTGATTGATATGCAGGTGCATCCGTTTTGGGTTCCATTGGCCCCGAATGTACTGCCCTCCCATGTGAGCCACCCATGCATAGTCTGATGTGTCTGTTGTTAGGGTTTGGGCAGCAGGGGGTAGAGTGAAAGAGAGTCCCTTGTTGTGGTAGCAGAACTCTGCCTACCAAAGGAACTCTGCCCTTAGACAAGGAAAGATGGGAATCATTGTTTCCAGGTCCTGAGAATGTTGACACCATAGACTTTTTAGATACCACTGAAGTTTCCTCATATGCAGTCTTGCATATGGAATTAACAGAATGCAAGAGGCCATGAACCCCAGGACTTGCAGGATTTTCCTTGCAGATAGCTGGGTTTTTTGTGGCCAATAGTTTGAAGTAGGCTGTCAAATAAACTTGTTTCTCTGGAGTGAGGAATGCCATCTGGGAAGTTGTGTTCATGCTTGCGCCCAGGAATACAACCTGTTGCCAGGGTAATAGGTGTGATTTCTTCTCACTGATGGTGTACCCCAGTGAGGTTATAAGTCTCTTTACAAATGCCAGGTGTTGTAATAGCAAGTACTGACTCTCTGTCTGAATCAGGCAATCGTCCAAGTATGGGTAAATCTCAATATTTCTCTGCCTGCAAAATGCAATGGCTGGAGCTAGGCACTTTGTGAATACCCTGGGCGCAGCAGATAAGCCAAAGGGAAGTGCAGAGAACTGACAGTGCATGGAGTCTGCCCTGAAACGTAGGTATCTTCTGCAGGATTCCCCTTATCGGGATGTGCAGTGCAGGTAAGCTTCTTTTAAGTCTAGGGTTGCCGGCCAGGCATCCTTGGCTAGCATAGGAAGAAGCTGTTGAAGAGTTAGCATTTTGAATTTTGGAACCACCAGAAAGGTGTTGAGAATAGACAGGTCCAGGACAGGACACCAGGAGTTCTCTTTTCTGGGAACCAGGAACAGTCTTGAATAAAAACCTTGTCCCCTTTGTTTTGTTGGGACAGGTTGAATAGCCCTGATACTGGAGGAGAGAGAGCACTTGTTTTTGGGTCTTCGTCCACTGACTTGGGGTTGGGAGTGAGTGGAAGTGGAATCTGTATCCTAGGGAAACTATGTTTAAAACCCATTTGTCTTGGGTAATGAGTTTCCAGTTTTTTGCATGCAGGGCGAGCTTTCCTCCTAAGGGTGCAATTAGTTGAGCAAAGCTTGGAAGAGTTAAGGATACGTCATTGTGCCATTTTTCCATAAGGGGGTGGTTTATTACTCCCTGCTTTGGTAGTGGGAGCCCCCCACTGCTTAGGACTGTGCACAGCCTGAGAATGAAGTCTTAGTGGTCTGCTGCTCCTGGATTTGGACTGAGAAGGCCTGGAAGGGACTGGAAAGGACCAGTTCTTTGAAGGCCAATGCCTACTGAATCTAGGTGGCTGTACTTGTAAGAAATCTTTGACAGTTTGCAAAGATTTAGCTTTTTCCTCCATCCTTTTGAGGACTTCTTCTGCTTTGTTGCCAAAAAGGCTGTCTTGGTTTAAGGGTGCATCCAGTAATTTAGCTTCAACATGATTTGGCAAGTTTTGTTCCTTAAGCCAAGCATGCCTTCTAAGTACAGACCCAGTGACAGCAGCCCTGAAGCATCAAAACCACATTGCAAAGTATGTTTACCAACCTGGTCAGCAGAATGCATTAAATCTAGTAAATCTTTGTGTTCTGCACAGTCAAAAATCAACATAATTTTCTGTTTAATTAGCCCCATAATATGCTGCTGACACTTTAACATATGAAATTGGCAATTTATAGCCCTAATGGCCAAAGTAAAAGAATTGTATACCTTCTTACCCCAGCTGTCTAAAGCTCTAGAGTCCCTATCAGAAGGGGTAGGATTTTTGGCAGTAGTAGCCTTAATGCCTTTTGGTCCTTGGGAAATGGTCTCTGGATCTACAGTAGGATTCTTGAAGAGAAATTTGTGAGACAGTCAGGTACTCTGTAGTACCTGTCAGGTTTCCTGGGAGCTGGAGGCAGTGTGTTTGGGGTAAGGCTGGATTCCAAGAAAACATCATCTACAATCTCCAGAACAGGAGGGATAGCTAGAGGCCTGTGTTGAGGCAGGTTTAAAATTACTTAAGTCTCTTTTTGGACTGAGAATAGTCCTGGCTTTCCCAATGGAATGCTCCCCAAGGGTATGTAAGGTTTCACCAAAAGAAAAATCTTCTGGAGGGGAAATAGAGGGAATGGAATCCTCTGCATCAGAATCCTCATAAGTAGATAAGGGTACACCTTGGTAGTCAGAAGGAACAGAGATATCAGATTCCTGATCAGAAGAGTCAGAGAGAAAATCAATTCTAGGTCTCTTAGAGGGGGAAGGCTAGCTTCCCCCAATTAATGTAATAAGGTCTTCAGCCATTCTAATAATTTGTTTCTGAGGCATATGAGCCTGAAAATGCGCTTTGGTCATCGGTTTTCTAGGCATACTGCGAGCTTTAGGCCTGAGGAATTCGGTATTCTTAGCTTGAAATGAAGTCATCGGTTTAATATGTAAAAATCGGTAGGCCTGAATACACCCTCAGAAGCCGGTGCCTGCACAGTGGCTCCAGACCCATCCAAGGTAGACACCTCCACAGGTTCCATAGTCGAAGCATCTCGCGGCATACCGGACTCAGAATGGGTCTCAGTAGAGGCCTGCGAATCTGTAGTAGTGGGTATCAGGGGCTGTAAAAGCGCCTTACTGAGTAGTGGTGGACTGGTGACTAGCTTAACGGACGCGTCATCGGCAGTTATGGACCTATGCGGTCTGTCTCTGTCTTTATCCTTGCGTTGTTTCAGAAGATCGGTAGTCGGATGGCTTAACGAAGCCATTTCAGAGTACAGAGATCGAGAACGAAAGAATTTAGCTACAAAAATAGCCCGACAACTAATAGTTCGGGTGTTGAACAAGGCACAAAACCGACAGCGAGGGACGTCATGGTCTGGGCCTAAACAGGTGACACAGTAAGAATGAAAATCTCTATGAGGCATTTGCTTTCCACAGGCAAGACAATTTTTAATTTTTTCTGACATCGGTTAGAGCAAGAAAAATGGATCCCCAATGATGTACTTATCTTTTTGAAGACTTCAGGTCTGAAACTCAAAAACGAAAATTTCAGGAGTCGGCTGATCGGCACTTGCGAACTGCTTCAGGCATCGCATGGCAAGTAAGACTGATGTAATGGTGTCAGCTGTATGTTTTATAACCCTGACGACATGGCATCATGGAAGAAGCGACAGCATCCGATGCAGAAATCCGAAGACTCTGGTATTCAGACCGGCTGAGGGCTACCTGCAGGCAGATAATCCAAATGTGATGACTGCAACAGTGAAACACGAAGAACATCAGGCCATACTAATGCACAGGCATTTCAGACATATATGCAGAAAATCCAAACATGATCATGCCGAAAAAGTACTTGACCATAGTTTCTAAACATCCAACAACTGCACATCACCAATGACAAAAACAAGTCTGTCTATTAATCCTGAGCTACTACTGCACAACTGCAAGCACAGGTCTTCTTGCCTGTATGATCAATTGTGAACTGCCCTAGAAAGTTCAATATCACCTTAACTACTACATTCCACAAAGCCATGCATAAACGTTTGACAGATGATGATTAGAGAAACCTGAAAAGTGATCACTAGGGACCACGTCATAAGTTGTATGTTTGCATGGTGCTAACACGTTACTACCAACTCTCCATACTAGACTGCACCAGTGACTCAGGTTTTAGCCATAACTATGCCATCACCAACTTGGCTTTGCTTATCAAACCTTAGGTCAGGGGCAATAGCTGGGTACATCAAAAATACAAAGCCTACAACTCTTTGCCTATTCTGAGAGGAGGGGAAGGGTGTTAGGGACAGTATTTTGGAAATGCTTCCTGATGCAGATTACTACACAAACTCCTTAGTAAGGCATACCCCAAGGCAGTGCACCACAGGCAAAGTACAGTTGTGTACCTACCATAAATGTAGATGTTATAGAGTGTAGTCATTACACTTATCCTGCTGGCAGGCTACTCGCAGTTGGCCTGAATTCCAAAGTCTATGTCCGGCGTCGGTTGCTGTCGCCTCTTCCCTGACGTCAGTGCACCAGGGGTATAAAAGATGCAGCCGACGCCATTTTCTTCAGTTTTTCTTGCCCCAGATGTCAGGTGCCCCCAAATTGGAAGGCTGAAAATTATGCCAATAAGTATGCATGCACAAAAATAACATTTCCTTCATCTACAAGCAAATACACCACATAGGTTGTATAGGATAGAGAAATAAGTCCCATCAAAGAAAAGGGGGAATGGTGGGTGGGTAACCTGGACTGCAACAGTGAATACACTCTAACATCTACATTTATGGTAGGCACACAACTGTGTTATGTTCATCGTGTTTCACTGTTGCAGTCATTACACTTGGGTTGAATCCCAAAGCTGAGGTTGGGTGGCTGGGTCTAAATAGGATTAGGAGAGGCTATAAGGCCCTGCAGAACTGCAGTGGCAAAGCCTGCTCTGGATTTAGAATAGAGAGAGGTAAGTGGTAGTGCTTGGTAAAAGTGTGCAAGTTGCAGCCTCTAAAATATCTTTGGTTGGTACTCCTCTGAGGAAGGCTGCTGAAGTGGCTGCTGCTCTGGTCGAATGTGGCCTAATGCCCTTAGGCACTGACTTGCCATGTTGTGAATAGCAGAAACGAATGCAGTGGCCTATCCATTTTGAAATAGTCTGCTTTGAGATAGCCTTTCCTTGTGATCATGTAGCATATGCTACTAAGAGTTGCTCAGTTTGTCTGAAAGCCTTAGGTCTGTCCAAGTAGAAGTGTAGCTGTCTGTGTATGTCCAAAGAATGCAGGAGTCTCTCACCCTTATTCTGTGGGTTTGGATAAAAAGTAGGCAAATTAATGGTTTGGTTAAGGGCCACACTGGACAATATCTTTGGCATAAATGTCGGGTTCATCCTCAGAGAAACCCTGTCTGGATGAAAAATGATAAAAGGTTCCACAGCCATGAGTGCCTGTAACTCTGAGACTCGTCTTGCAGAGGTTATTGCCAGGAGCAGAGCAGTTTTCCAAGATAAGAACTTTATTTCAGCTGTATTGGCTGGCTCAAAAGGTGGCAGTGTGAGTTTTTCCAAAACATAATTGAGGTCCCATGCAGGTATTGGTGCTCTCCTTGGAGGTCTTATGTTTTTGGCTCCTCTGAGGTACTGTTTTAGCGACAGATGTGAAAAAATTGGTGGTTCCGTATTGTAATGAGCTGAAATGGCAGAGGCATGGATTTTAATTGATGAAAAGGATAGGCCTTTGTGTCCTGCATCTCAGTTAGGTATTGTAAAATCTGAGGAATATTTGGTACAAACGTGTCAATTCCTTGTGCCTGGTTCCAAGCACAGAATCTTTTCCATTTTTCTGCATAAGATTTTCTGGTACTGGGCCTCCTGGCCTCCAAAATAACATCCATGACTGCTTTAGAGAGAGGTGTGGTCTGAATGGCTACATTATCCACCATGCTGCCAGATTTAGGGCTCTGAGTTGGCTGTGCAGGATCTGATTGTTTTGTTGGGTCAGTAAATGAGGAATTAGAGGCAATGTCCAGGCTGGGCCTTGAGACAAGCTCTTTAAGATTGGATACCAGTGCTGGCGGGGCCAGTCTGGAGCAATCAATCATTTTTGGCTTCTCTTGTCTGACCTTTAGGAGTACCTTGGGGAGCAGAGGCAGAGGAGGAAAGGCATATACTGTTAGGGTTTTCCAGCTGAATGATAGAGCATCCACTTTCCATGCTTGCTTGTGATAAGTCCTTGTGCAGAATCTCTGTAGTTGGCAGTTGTGAGGGGAGGCAAATAGATCTATGCCTGGGCATCCCCATTTCTTTATTATCATGCTGAAGACTTGTGGATCCAATTTCCACTCGTGGGGATCCGTGAGGTTTCTGCTTAGTTCGTCCGCCAGCGTATTTTTCTTTCCTGGCAGGAATTATGCTTGCAGGTGTACTTGATAAGTCAATGCTGTGTCCCACAAAGTCATGGCTTGTCTGCAGAGGGGGTAGGAATGTGTGCCTCCCCTGCTTGTTTATGTACCACATGACTGTAGTATTGTCCGTCCTTATCAGTAGTTGTCCTGGATGGAGTAGATCCTTGAAAGCTGTCAGGGCATTCTGAACAGCTAGCATCTCTTTTTGATTGATATGAAGATGCCTTTGGCTTGTGGACCATGTGCCCTGAATACATTTTCCTGCCATGTGGCCCCGCAGGCATAATCTGTTATTGACTGCCTGGCTGTGGGTAGGGTGAATGGCTGTCCCTTGTTGTGGTGACAGGCCTGTGCCCATCATCGAAACTCCTGTTGCAGACAAGGAATGAGGGTAATTAATGTTTCCAGGCTGTGACAATGTTGAGTCCAAACACTTTCTAGATACCATTGTAGTTTCCTCATATGCAGTCTGGCATATGGAATTAGCAGAATGCAGGATGCCATGAAGCCCAAAGCCTGCAGAATTTTTCTTGCAGATAACTGGGTCTTTGTTGCCAACATTTTGAAGTAAGAAATCAGTTGCCTTTGTTTGTCTGGCGTGAGATACGCCATCTGGGCAGTTGTATTTAAGCTTGCACCCAGGAATATTATCTCTTGAGAGGGTACTAGTTTTGATTTCTTTTCGTTTACTGTGTACCCTAGGCAAAGTAGTAATCTTTTTACAAACGCCAGATGCTTTAGAAGAATGTCCTTGTTCTCTGCTTGAATAAGGCAATTGTCCAAGTAAGGATATATTTGAATTCCTCTTTGTCTGCAAAATGCAATTACTGGTGCCAGGCATTTTGTGAAGACCCTGGACGCAGTAGATAAGCCAAAGGGCAGTGCACAGAATTGGTAGTGCATTGAGCCAGCTATGAATCTGAAGTATCTTCTGCAAGATTGTCTGACTGGAATAAGCAGGTATGCCTCTTTTAGGTCCAAAGTTACCAGCCAAGCCTTCTTGCCCAGCATGGGCAGAAGCTGCTGCAGAGTCAACATTTTGAATTTTGGAACGTCCAGAAATGTATTTAGAATAGACAGGTCCAGTATTGGTCTCCAGGCTTTGTCGTTTCTGGGTACCAAGAAAAGTCTTGAGTAAAATCCTTGTCCCTGCTCCTGCTGTGGTACTTGCTGAATGGCCCTCATGTCCATGAGGGATGAAACTTGTTTTTGTGCCTCTGCCCATTGATTGTGTGGTAGGTCTGGCATACCTTTTGCCCTTGGCAAGGTGTGAAAGTGAAACCTGTAGCCCTGGGAGACTATATTCAAGACCCATTTGTCCTGGGTGATCATGTGCCAATTTTGAGAAAAAAGTGCTAGTTTTCCCCCTAAGGGGGCTGCCAAAAGATAAGTGCTTGATGCTGGCAGAGGAAAGTCATTGGGACTGTTTCCTGTATGGCTGTGATTTGTCTTCTCTGCTTCTGGAGGTAGAAGCACCCCACTGTTTAGGCCTGTATGAGCCCTGGGGCTGGGATCTGCCTCTGGGGCGTCTGTATCTGCCTCTTTGTGGCCTGTCTGACACTGGAAAGGACCAATTCTTTGTAGGCCAGTTCCTGCTAAATCTGGGTGGCTGTACCTGTAAGAAATCCTTTACTGTTTGCACAGATTTCGTTTTGTCCTCCATTTTCTTCAACACCTCCTCTGCTTTAACATCAAATAAGGTATCATGCTGTAATGGAGCATTTAATAATTTTGCTTTAACATGATCAGGCAGATTCTGTTCCTTTAACCAAGCATGCCCCCTAATGACAGAACCCGTAACTGCAGCCCTGCAAGAGGCCTCCAGAGAATCAAAACCACATTGCAATGTATGCTTTCCCACTTGTTCAGTTGCATGCAATAAATCCTGCATTTCCTTATTTCTGCACAATCAGAATTTGACAACATTTTCCGTTTTAGCAGTGACATTAAATATTGCTGATATTTAAGCATATGAAATTGACAATTTAAAGCCCTCACAGCCAAAGTAGCAGAAGTGTAAATCTTTTATCCCCCATCTGTCTAGTGCCCTTGAATCTTTTATCAGAGGGGATATGTTTTTTTGCAGTAGAAGCCTTGACCCCTTCGGGACCCTGAGAAATAGTTTCTGGGTCGGCAACAGGGTTTTTATAAAGAAATTTATGTGAATCTGGAACCCTGTAGTATCTGTCTGGTTTAATAGGGGCAGGAGGTAAAGAGTTAGGAGAAAGTCCGGACTCTGAAAATACATCATCTACAATATCTACCACAGGAGGAATAGCCAGAGGCCTGTACTGAGGTAATAAAAGAAAATCTCTAAGCCTTTTCTTAGATTCTGAGTAGTCTTGGCTCTCCCAGTGGAAGTGCTCCCTCATGGTATGCAGGGTTTCCCCAAAAGAATAATCCTCAGGTGGTGAGGCTGAAGGGATAGATTCTTCAGCATCAGAATCCTCATAAGGAGGAAGAGAGTATTCCTGTTCAGAAGAGGAGTCAGAGGAAATGGAAACCTGATCTGAAGATTCATATTCTGTCTCTTGCCTAGGCCTCTTGTCAGGAGGGGGATGGGATCCCCTGATCAAGGTGATTAGGTCTTCGGCCATTTTGAGCATCTGTTTTTTAGGCATGGAAGTCTATCCAGGAGAATGCTGCACTAGTTTCTTTGTCTTTAGAACTGCTTTAGTCTTTGCTTTGGAAGCTGAAGTAGGCTTTACATATAACTGTGTAGGCCTGAAAACACCAACAGAAGCCGATGCCTGCTCAGCGGCTCCGGACCCATCTGAAGGAATAGTTTCTGAGGGTTCAATACATTGAGTATCCAGAGGCCTAGCTGGCTCCACGTGGGAGTCGTCAGCAGCCTGTGGCTCTGAGGTAGCGGGCGTCAGGGGCTGCGAAAGCGCCTCGCTGAGAACCGGCGAACCGGCGACTGGCTTAGCGGAAGCCTCTTCATCGGTTTTGGACTTCAGATGCATGTCCTTTTCTTTTTCCTTGCACTTTTTATAAACTCCGGTCGTCGGCTGTTCTGACGGCATTATATAATTGAATCTTCAGCCAAAGTAATGAAAGGCAAAATCGTACCGACGCTTAATAGCGCGTTGGTTAAATCTAGCACAAAACCGACAGCTAGCAACATTGTGATCAGGGCCTAGGCAAGGAATACAGTAAGAATGAAAATCCTTATGAGGTATTTGCTTCCCACAAGAAATACAATTGTTAACTTTTTCTGACATCGGACTGGAGCAAGAAAAAAGTTTCCCCAACAGGGTACTTGGCTTTAATGAAGACTTCGGATCTGAAATTCGTCTTTGAAAATCTCAGGAGTCGGCCGACCGGCACTTGCGAACTGCTTTTGCTTCGGGCACCACGCGGCAAGAAAGACTGAAGAAAATGGCGTCAGCTGCATCTTTTATACCCCTGGCGCACTGACGTCAGGGAAGAGACAACAGCAACTGACGCCGGACCTAGACTTTGGAATTCAGGCAGACTGCGGGTAGCCTGCCAACAGGATAACCCAAGTATAATGACTGCAACAGTGAAACACTATGAACATCAAAGATGCACAGGGTACATATATAGAGACCATCAATGTGCACAGCATATACCAAGGTTTACATCTGTTTAGGGAGGGGGTAAGAAAATAAATATGTGCATTCCAACAAATCCTGGCCCACCTGTATGTAAGAAAGTCACAATTTCCTACTGAAGTGTGGAACAGCAGCCTAATGCCAGCAGGAGTGTTGAAGGCCAAAAAGAAGCAACTTCCACAGTTAATAACATAATAGCTTCAGATCACTGGGAATGTTAATTCTTGAACAATAATCAGATTTTTTTTTTCTTACAGCCTGCTCTAAAGGTTTCCAACAAACATCATGTTTTCATACAGATCTGTAAAAAGTACAAAAGTCCAGTTTACGGTTTTCACACAACCACATCTAAATGCCAAGTAATGTATCTATAAAGCCTTAAGCCATTTTCACTTTTACATTAATGAATAAAGTCAATGTCTAGTAATTTATAAAGCAATTCATAAAGAAACAAAGGGAAGATACATGTATGTCTCCCAAATATGCCACACAATCTAGAAGATTTAGGATTTTTGATTGGAAATGTTTACATAGATATTTTTATACCTCAAGTAGACTCCAGAGAATTTTTCCTCAGGTAGACAGCAAATGTTGGATATGTGATGAGGAAGAAAGAGGCATTTGGGAACATATTTTCTGGGAGTGCTGTGGGTTGGTGGACTTCGAGATGCACTCTCTGAGATGCTGGGTGGGCATATTAGTGTGACAACTGAGATGATTTTGCTAAACAAAGGGAAGATACATGTATGTCTCCCTAATAAAAAAATAGGCTCTCTTTACAGAATCAAACCTTTCCTCACTCCAGAATCTAGAACAACTATAGCCCACTCCCACCTTATCTCACCCCTTCTCTATGCCTCCCCCATTTTTACCAACTTATCAAAAAAAAATCTGTCAAAACTAGAAAACTCCTACCACAACATAGCCAGATTTGCCACAGGAAACCCTTACAGAACCCACCACTGTACTAATTTAAAACAACTAGGCTGGCTGGAATATCAACAGCAACTAAAAATTAACCAGCTAAGCATAGCCCATCAAATTCTTTATCAACCTGACAAAACACCTATACTATCCAGTCTGATTCGCCCATACCACAACCTAAAATCCCTGAGATCTGCACACAAACTTCTTATAGACTCTGTCAAGTCAAACAACAAGGCCGGAGACTCTCTTCTCAAACACTGTTGGAAAAGATTGGAACCTGCTTCCCTCTGAACTTTCTTCTATTCCCTCAAAGTCTCCCTTTAAAAAGAAATTCAAGCTTTACCTCAAAACACAATGGCTGTGCCCCTGTACTTATCCTGACTAACTTTACTTCTTGACAGCTGACTTATTTCACCCCTAAGTTTACTTTCTTTTTCAGCTGATTTTTCCTTAATCCCTCTCTCTGTACATGTTTATTGTATACTTCATGAATGTCATGTTCTACAATACTTTGTCATTCCATCACTTTTTGTACCACATCACCAGTATCAATGTCAAAAATGTTTTTATCTTATTATTATGTTATTATGTTTACATGTAGTGCTTTATGGTTTTTACTTAGTATCATTAAAATTATAAAAGCGGAGCTTATCTCCCCGGGCCTCTACTGAAAATGGACATATATCCAGCTAGACTAGCCCGGTCAACAAATGTAAAATAAAAAATAAAAGTTATGATACAGAATCAACTGTATATACATGGTAAGACCTTGCTGTGTCTAATTATGGTGGCTGCCAAAAAAACAATTACTAGATAATGGAAAACACAATCTAAACCAACTATATTAGAAGTAGTGAATATAGTAACAGAGATAAAACAACTGGAACTGAGATCTTTAGAGATGGGTAGAAGCAAACTACATAGGAAAAATGGGAACTGTGGGAACAATACACATATGGGAGGAATGAGGTTTACAAAAAGTTAGGTCTTAAATTAGCTATGTAATATTTGAAGAAAATGACTGGCTAGATTATAAGTGATGTATAATGTTTGCAACTGGGAGTGTGACAGTGTGTTTGTGATGTAAAATGCTTGAAAAGAGGATTGTGCCAGTTTTTATTTATATAAATGTATGATTGTTTATGTTGTAAGTGATGGTTTAATAAAGATGTTTGTTTAAAAAAAAATAGGGGCAGGAATTGAATAATTAATGTAATGCTGCTTAGGTTATATGAAATATAGCAATATATGTGAAATATAATGATTGTTAATGTTAATTTAATACAATTTCATTACTTCAGTATAAAAGTAAATCTGCCTATGTCACAAGTAATAATTCAATAAAGATGTTGGAGAACATTGTCTAGTAATTTATACATATATTTATTTTTGTTTACCACAGAAGTCTGACTAGGCATAAAATAACCAATTTTCAGCAGTGTCCTGGGGAGAAAACCCTCCAAACAGAAGCAACAATTTCATAAAATAACACACATGGTACAAATTACAAATAAAAGATAAATAATGAATGTCAAAATTGAAAACAATAAATATGGTACACTTCACAAGAGAAGAATATCACAATGCAAAAAAATTAAAAAAAAAAGTCCATTTAAACTTGGAAACAAACAAATTCCACTATCATAAAAATTGTGTGTTAATGTAATGTGGGAAGGATTAATACAACGGGAAAAAGTGAGAAAGACATAAAAGGAGAAAAGGAAATGACAGTGGAGTCTGGAAGTAACAAAAGCACAGTTACAGGGCAGAGAGAGAAACTTGTAGTTGACCTGATATCAGTAAAATAGTTCTCTTGGCTGGAGGACCTGCTTTTCTTCCATTTCACGCACTGTCAACATTTAGAGTTAGAGCCAACATAAAAAATTATCTTTAACTCAACATGGTTCTAAAACGACTCAGGTGCCCAGAATACAGCTGCATAATACATCCAAGATACTGCACTGGATTCAAATAGGACATGCCAAGTACCTGCAAAATGGTATTTCATTACTAAATCTAGTTGATGCATGTGACAATGCACCTGCCAGACATGTTAAGGAAATAGGGACCTGATATGTTAAAAATACAGCAGCCTGCACACTGCTTTACTGTCTATAGACCCCCCCCCCTCGTGATGGGAGTAATATATTACAATATGCAATATATTACTGTAATATATTACAATTTCTAGTAACTAGTAATATAACTAGTTTTTTTTTTTCAAAATAGTAATAAAGTAATAGTAATATGTTACTTTGTTTTTAGTAACTAGTAACTTAAATGTGAGTTACTTTTCCTTAAACCAGTGGTTCTCAACGTGGGTGATATCGCCCCCTAAACAGTGACCGAAAACTTCTGGGGGGCCATGGATAATATGGATAGTAATCGGATGTTAGGAGGTAACAGACACCTTGAAGGGGCAATATGGATACAAAATTACAATGTAATGCTGGCACAACTCATAGCACTTAGCACTCACTACTTGCCACTCAACCGTACCAAATTCCTCTGCATTTCCCAGTTTTAGGCTCAAAAGAACTGGGTGCCACAAATTTCCGATTGGCCTCATTAAACCCTGACTTCAGCATGAAGGCAAGGGTGTTGGAACCATCTCACTTCAATTAAAAAAAAAAAAAAAAAAACACCCCATGATGGTGGCATCTTCTCTTTTAAGGAGGACCATTTTCTACTCCTTACTGACTACAGGAACGATTGCCAATGTCACTGATTTCATGACCCACATACATGTAGGGGTATAAGGATTCAGATTCAGGCATCCATTATTCTAATTCAAGTACAAATGTTGTCAGTATGCATTTTGAACAACAAAATATACTGAGTTGTTGAAATCCTCAACAATTTAACAGATCATCAAGCATTTGCCAGAGGCAAGGCAAAAAACTACGGCAAAATCAGGAATAACTGGTAGGGACGATTGCATATTATCCTGCTGTTTGTAAAGTGGGTGTCATGTTACTGAGTTTGTGTGTCAAATGTTTCCCGATGTAAAAAAATGCAGTTTAAGAGCCAGTTGCCTGCAGAACTCGTATACCGCTAAGCATCTCAGCACAAAAATTTTAAACATAGCCATTAGCCAAACACAGTGTAAATTGTGCAATAGTCTGAAATCAGGAACAAATTTTCAATAGGGTGCTTAGAAACTTAGAACAGTTTTTTGAATGACGCATTTTGTGTTAGTGTGCATTTTCTGAAGGATATCAAGAATGAAAACATTTTCAAGAAAGAGTAATACACTGCAGTCAACTAATAATGATAACAATTAGAGCTGTACTTGACTGACATAACCATAGAATTCTGCACAAGCATGGTGTTGCATTAAAATAACACAAGTGCAGCTCATGCTGGTTTTACAAACTAACAAAGCCACACTTTCACTCCTGGTTTTAATAGAGGAGCTACAAGTTAAGTCCATGAGTAGAATGGGAAAATATTTTAACTGCCCTCTACAAGGTTACGTGCCATAATTAAAGTATGTAAATACCAGGCATCTTAAGTTGCAACATTAATAAAAAGTAAAGGCGTCCTACACGAAATCCAGCATTTAATTTCTGCTTTAGGACTGAAAGGCAGCAACTTCAACTCTAGTGTGGCTACTAATGCATGCTATGGATGTAAACTCAGTCCACACTTACTGGAATTTAAATGAGCCATGCTGAGGTAAGTGTGAGTGCATGTATGCGTGTATGAGTGTATGAGTATGTGTGTTAGGTTAAACTGGCAGTTCGTTTTTTGTACGAGAGAGATTGTGTGTGCAAATTAAACTAGCCGTTTGTATGACAGATAAAAATGTGTGTTTTACCGTATCCAAAAGTAGGTATGTGTATGACTGTCTGGCTGTGTGAGAGCAGAGTAAAGTTAGGTAGGGTGTGTGTGTGTGTGTGTGTGTGTGTGTATAAAAGAGAAGAGAGACTGTGTGTGTGTGTGCGTGTGTGCGTGTGTAAAACATACCTATCAACTGTTCAGATTCAGCCTCAAAGTTTTAGTCTCTTTCTCATAAAATTTGCGGTTTTCTGGTAAATCACGGAGGACTTGAAGTCACTAAATAATAATATGTATATGAGTTTTAGACTTCATAGCCTTCATAAAAAGCATACTAACACAAATCCTATTATATCAACTTTCTAAGTTTATAAGATCAATATCTTAAATTCTGTCCCTATTTTTGGGCCTTTGTCCTCCCATTTTGCTGGTCTTTGACCAGATTTCTTGCACTAAGAGGTTGAGAGGTATGGACTGCAGAATATAGAAAGCACCAATTTATTATGTTTAAATTTAAAAAATAATGTTATTGTGCACTGTTTTGAAGTTGCATTAAACACTAAGTAATGCAGTTATCAAAGAGGAATGCTGCAAACAGCAATGGCCTCCTCCACACCCATGCTACTTAATTATACCAAGTCTGAGATAACCGTACCACAGAACAAATTTAATTTCCCAAGATACCACACTCTTGATGCTGGTATACGTATCTTATCAACCAAATGTTTGCCATCACGTTTCAGTGTTGATCACAGCTGTTCCACTACATATATGTGGTATTATTTGTGCTGCTTAATAAAACAAGACATTTAACAGTGCATCACATTCCATTGTGAAACTTTTTATAACATTTTTAACGTGTATTTTACATGCACATTGCTGTACAACGATACTGCTACAGCTTCTACATATATAACGAGTACAACACTACTACTTTACAATTAATTTTATACATTCCAGAAATGTGACTTTACTGTTTTATCCAGTCATACTCTGATATTTAATTTAACAAATTCAGTGTTGTGAGGGAGCAGGAGCCCCTCACAGCAAGCATTTGGTGCAAGGTAGATAAACAAATCATGGGTACAGTGCCAGTCTATAAGAGGACACACACATGTCAACACAAATACATATGCCATATTATGTATACTCACAGACAATTTGGAGGATAGTTAATTCA
Source organism: Protopterus annectens (assembly GCF_019279795.1). Taxonomy (NCBI): domain Eukaryota; kingdom Metazoa; phylum Chordata; order Ceratodontiformes; family Protopteridae; genus Protopterus; species Protopterus annectens. The sequence continues at coordinate 757,362,347 of NC_056747.1, read as the reverse complement.
CCAGTGTCCTGCCTTTTGGTGAGTGTTAGAGGTAGGAGTCAATGCCCAGCATCAGCAGCTACCAGATTTGTTTACAAAACCTACTAATGCACATTGGTATTTACATAAATACAAGAGCAGAAGGTTTCTGAATCAGATTTTATCCATTGAGCAGATTGACCTGGGCTATGAATAACAGTATAGTCAAACGGGTTAATGTAATGAGCTTCAAGCAAAATAATCAGGGTTTGATTCCTACAACTTCCACTTATGCACTTCATGATTAAGTCAACTTGCCAAAAACTCCAGAGTCATACCTGAAAACCAGCACTAGTGTCTAAATGGTCTAATCCACTTAAAGTTTAAATTAACAAAAATATGAAGCTTGTATGCTTGGATGAGCAAACATCTGGTATGCACATGCAAAAATACTTAAATAACTTACTAGACATGGCTGTCATCACAATGTGTCAGACATAATGAAGACTAACACAAACAGAAGACCCAAAAAAAAAAAACAACGGCGTGAATGGGAAAGGAGTAGAAAACAACAAGTCCCACAGTTTTCCCAGGGACAGACCTGTTTTGAAAAGGGCGTGATCCTATCCAAGGGACTGTTCTCGGATGACAGTATGTTGTGTCCCCAAACAGGAGGAACAATGAAAGCCACAGAAGTCACAAGAGACAGCCTAAGTGTAGTAAACAAAGAAACTCTACTTTTCCACACTGTAAAACAGACTATTTTCAAAGATTTGTCTGCGCATCTCTGTAACAAGAACAGAAAAAGATCAGTTCAAATGCCTAGACTGGACTCTAACCGAAAAAGATCAGTACAAGAGGTTAAGTACACTTTTAATGTTTAATCAGTGCAGGGTCATTCACTGCATAACTTACTGATTAATGCAAGGCCTTAGGAGTGAATGTTACAATACTTAAACCCACTCAACCAATTAGCAAACAAGAAAGTATCAAAATAAGTGAAAAATATTTTTTCTAGTCTGAAGTGAGACTTTGTGGGACATTTGTTTTACTGTTGCAGTTTAGTGACACTCAAATACATGTGCAGAGATGTTATGGGGAATTGTAGCAGGAGTTTTTCTTTTGATTTTCTTATGTTTGGGAAGAAGACTGCTCTGCAGTAAGATTAAGTCCGGAACTGTGTTCAGCACTGGAAAACATGGAAATACAAAGGAGGAAGAGGATGAGGAAGATGATGATTTTGGTCTCCTGCAATACAGCGAGAAAGTCCAAGGTGGTTCACCACTGATCTGCAAGTCCTCTGCTCTGGCTACTTACCTGCTTGACACCTGCCCTGCTTTTTCAGAAACTACTGGCTCAGGCTGGTCCCAGATAATCTGGGCTCATCTACATACTATTCTCAATTTGTTTTTCCCCGTTGAGACCGAAATTGAAATTGCCAGAGATCACCTGCAGCTCCTGGACCAAGGTATTGTGTCACTGGACTGGGTAGTGGGACCCCATCCACCAAGCAAAAGTCGGAGAGCCACCAACATTTTCCCTTCCCCTCCAATCCTACTCATTATTCCCAACTCATTTGGTCGAATCACAAGGAATGTGCAGCAGCTATGCAGTCTAGCAATGGAACAAGGTTACTATCCAGTTATCTTCAACAGAAGGGGACATAACAGGTGCCCACTGACCACCCTGAAACTGCAAGAGTTTGGTGACCCATCAGACCTTCAAGCAGCCATTTCCTACATCAGATTTCGACATCCCAGTTCTAAGATATTTGCAGTCAGTGAAAGCTCAGGATCTGGTCTGCTGCTGTCCTACATGGGTGAATGGGGTTCTTCAACCTATGTGACTGGGGCAGTCTGCATCTCCCCAATCTTCAGATGCCAGGAATGGTTTGAATCCAGAATGTTATGGTTCTACAGATGGACTATACTTCTTTATCAAAAATTCTGTCACAGCAGGTAAGTGCATCACCTTCTCAAATATCAGTACCCACTGCAAGACACTAAGTAGCAATGTTTATGGGTACACAACTGCAAAACTCCTTAGCACAAAGCATCTCAGTATAGTCAGCAAAACTATACTGAATCTGCAGTTTCAAGCTCCATTAACATTCAGTATTTAATAATTTTAGTTAACAGGGCAGCTGAACTGGCTTGATGACCCTTTACAACCATGACGTGGGCCACAGTGGCAGTATAGACATGTAGAGTAAACAGTCAGAAATTTACAGTCACTAGCACTGTTCTCAGTACATGAGGTAATAACCTATTACAACTGATCCAACCCATCAAAAACACAGAAAGCAGTACTTCCTCCCCTCCCCCCATCTCCAAATTTCCTAACTCTAAAATCACAAAGCAGTGGAGAAATTGGAAAATTCCCTAAATCCACTGTTGTACTACATATACAAATACGGCTAGTTGGCCTGCTAGCATAATATGCTGGTGTAAGGGAGCAAGCCACTCTACTGTTTTATTATGTCTCAAATTGCATGGCAAGCTCCCATGAATGGCGCAACTTTAAATATACTAATTCTAAGCTCAATCAGCAGTACAGGTAACGGCACCCCCCACAAACAAAACAAAAACACAAACACAAACAACATGATCTAACTACATGTGCTTGGCTGAAATGGTTTCACCATACTATCAATACAATAACAGTACTGATAACAACACACACACACACACACACACACACACACACACACACACACACACACACACACACACACACACACACACACACACACACACACACACACACACACCTCATTAAATAAGGTTTGCTGAAATGTGGTACACTAAAATGCAGAATTCTTTTAGTTCTTCTGCAAATTTCTATGCCCATAATATCGGTGTTGCTTGCAAAGGCCTTCCCAAAGCAAATATCCACACATTCTTCTTAAAAAGCAGGATACAGAACAGTAAGTAACAAATTTTAAATTCCAGATGCTTCAGCAGTTCTGTCACTGCTCACTTTAAGTTTTATCCCTTAGTAAAGGGCAGCCCAGAGAGCTACCAAATTGTAATCCTTCCCACAAGATACGTTTGCCAAGTCACCCATCACCACTTTATAAGCATCCCTGCTGAGTAAAGAAGCTACTTTTTCAGAATACCCACACTCTCTTTCCAACTTGCACATGCAATTCACAGAATAAGCATTCAAAGTATCTGCCTCTCATTCTGGATTGAGAATTTCATCCTGACCCCAAATGGAGACAGCACTTGTTCTACCATGTAATGATGTAATATTTAACTGGCATACCTTTCTACCCACCAACAAGTTCCTGCTTACACTTCAACTTAATCAGAAAGGTAAATATATTCTCTCTATTTCTCTTCTTGGTAACCTTCTCTTGACTTTTTGAGGCTTTAATTCAGCACTAAGAATTAACCCCTCTTCTATGTAACCAGTACCTCTAAAGTCTTCCATCGACTCTCTGGCTACTTTCATTGCATATTTACCTAAAACTATTCTTGTACAACTAAGAGTAAAATTATTCATGTCTATATGGTAAACATCCTTTTCCCTAACCAGTTAATGTAATAGCCTAATGCATGCAGTCCTTGGGCAGCAAGATTAGAACCCTGGTCCTTGAAATGCTGCATTACCACTCCTCTGTCACGTACCTACAGTCTGTCATTAAAACAAGGGAAAACTACACTAATGTAGAAAAATGTAGGAGTCATCCCAATTCCACAACTCCTTGTAGCATACCTTCATACAATAATGGCTTAACTTTTTAATATCATCTCCTGCCAAAACTCTGGAAAAGCTGATGTAATAAGAAACACAAGAATAAAATCACCGTTAAACATGGAATTTTGCCCAACCATGTCTGTGGCTTCAGCTATGTAAGAGTACCAACATTGTTGGTTGCTGTTAAAATGCAGATAAAGGGGTCCTAACAAACACAGTCTCTTCACAGACTTGATCAAGACCTCCAAATTTGTTGGTAACTCCTTGCAGACTATCACTTTGACAGTTTACCAGTGAGTCTACAGCATGGTTTTGGAGTTACCTGTCAGACTGCCACTGCAAAATAAGAAATCAGGCACACACTTGCAGTTCTTGCCTATATTCCTTGGTATACCCCCCATGGCTCTGTACTTGGACCACTTCAGACCTATTTATTAAAAAAACTTACCAGAAATGCATCTTCTGGCAATACACTCATGGAGAGATTATGATCATATCATGTGCCCCTCTTCCACTTCACATACATCCCATTAAAAGCAGCCTTGAAGATGATCTCTCAGCAAAACACACTTAATAAAACAACTGCCAAAATACAGACCGACAAACGCAACCACATTTAATTAAGGTATATGCAAAACACCCCCTGAAGGCGTTACGCTAACAGCAAACACCCCTTCAGAAAACATCCAGCCCTTTAGGTATGCCGTAGTATGGACTGATCCCTACTCTTTCAATGGGAACTCACAATGAAAGCTCTAGAACTAAAATCAATGAGCTGCAGGAAACACTTCAGGTATCAATCTGCACCCACAGCAAATGGCAAAGGATTCTTTATTTCCCCAATTAGAATACTGACTTTCTCCATTTAAAGTAACCCAGAAGCAAAACTACATCATCAGATGTTGCTAAATGAGATTTTTTGCATTATACCTCTAGCTCCTAGAAATGAGCATATCTGTATCACACTACCAGAAAGACAGGTAATTAGACAGTAGACTGGTTGTCTGTTAAAGAATGGTTAATCATTCTGTGCTGCACCGTATTGCTTAAACAAGAAAGCTCAAGGACCTTACCAGTGAATTACAACTGATTAAGTTCCACGTACTGCACACCTCATTTGCAATGTACTGTTAGTGATCTCAAGGACTAATCACTGACAAAGTACTATTTAATCATCTGATTGCTGTGTTGAGATAGTTTGCAAGCACAGAGAAGAAATATTACATAATATCAAAGGTTTCCCTCTATGTTTGCTCAACTTTGGAGTATATACAAGGACTTTTAGACCCCCACCCCCCAAAAAAAAAAAATCCCAAAGAAAGAATAATGTCTTATTTTACTTCCAGCTTGCTTTACCTTACAGTGTTCCTGTTGTATGTTCCTCCGCTATAAACAGTATTAGCAGATTGTAATCCAGGACTCACAGTAATGTAGCACCTTATACTTTTCTAAGATTCAGGCCCTGGCAGCAGGAACTCTCTAATGACAGATGTTAGGATCAGTATCTGTATAAATAGCAAAAAAGAATTTGAGTACAAGGGTGAGGATGCCTTCACAACCCAGCATGCCACATGGTGACACACACCAGCAACAGGTTGATTGTGCCTGCCAAAAAATCAGTTAGTGAAACTTCAGAAGTCTGCTAAACTGGGGATATCATAACAGGAAATCCCAAGTAATACTGCAAAAGACCTTCCAAGTCAGATCTTACATTTTCTGTACTGGAGATGAAACTACAGGTATTTTATGCATCGTGGAGATAAATAAAATTTAGGAACTGCAATGTAGGTCGCCATCACTCTCTTGAGCACCAACATGACCTCTGCTCCCACCCCACCTTTAGGATGCTGCCTACCCTCACAATTGGATGGATGACACGAAAGCAGACAAGTGGGGCACATGCCAAACTGCTGGTGAGGTCCAAGTTGTGCACCAACTCACAATCCTAGCATCTCCATAATGCTGGTGTAAGCTTTGACTACTAGAGGACCTCGGAAGAAAAAACAAAAATGACTCATTAGACCTGTATACTGTTACTTATTGCTGTAACACTATCACCTGTGTAATTACAACATCATGGACGATGTGAATATGTTAAGGGCAATTCTGCTGAGAGTCTTAAGGACAGCAGTGGGTTCTTACCCACCACTCAGGGTGGACATCTCTACTCTAAGTGTAATGAAATTTCTTTCCCAGGAATACTGAATATCACTGCATCTCAAACGGACTCCCCAAATTGTGACTTTACAACTAACTTTATGTAAAAAAAATGACCTGCTGCTTTAAAATGGGAGGAAGACACTAAGCTGTCTCTCTGTCCATGATGCATTCAATTTCCTTCTTCTCCGAGAAAGGGAAATTAACATATCCTTCTACTTGCGAGCTAGGTGACACTGACTTTACGACTAGTATACACTGCTGCTGCTTCAGTTTTTTATTTGTATAGCAAGCTAAAATCCATGACTTCTTAGCTGTGGCACAACATAAACCTGGTGCACTTGGGCATTCTGAGGCAGTGTAGCAAATGCCTCGTACACAGACAACCCTCTTCTCTTGCCTCCCAACAATCAGACATGAGAGAGATACACTTATATCACCAAACTGGAAGCTATGTACTCTTCAGCCAAGACCGGGCTAGCTGGCCAAAAGGAGTAGGTCAACACCTGCACAACACCACATGTAACGCATAGCCCTCCAGAACACCCACCATCACAGCTCTCACATAAAAAGACAAACCACACACCCACCTTCACGGAGGCTCTCAATAGAAATTTACCCAAACAGCAGAGACCTCCAAGACAAATGCACTCACCCACAACAATACAGCGAAAACCGCAGGTCACATAGCTCACCTCCAAAGTGTGCCCCTCAACCTAAACCCCTAAAGGCTAAACACCTTCCCAATACACTAATCATAAGTGACTCAACAGTGAGGCACAAAGATGTCCCACTCACTAGGTTAAATAAGGAGAAGGTAACAGTCAACTGTCAGGTGCCAGAATCCGACATATAACACACGCACTCAGGTCACTTCCCAACAAGTACAAATATGACTCTGTCATTGTCCATGTGGGTGTGAATGACCTGAGATGCACCTCCATATACTACATGAAAAGAAACATGGTGGGAGCTCTCGGATTATGTGGCCCAGGCAGGTATGACCCTAGCCCTGAGCAGTATCCTACCGTCACCCAGAATGATACCGCAGTACAAACAAAAACTGATTGACTTCAACAATTGGCCAGGTTTCTGGGGTCATTCTAAGGGGATCCAGTATCTGTCTGCTTGGGATGACATGACTGACAGACCTCGATGCTTTGCCACATATGGCCTGCATCTGTCAGCCCTGGGTTTCTGTGTACTGGATAAGGCTCTTGCCACACTTATAGTGCCTTTTTTAGGAGGTGTTCCAAAGATCAAATTACCACCATAACAGCTATAAATAAATGCAATCTGAGGGTCATGCTGCTCAACACTAGAAGTCTAAATTTCAAGATGCACTCGCTCGAAGCACTCCTCAAAATGGAGAACATTTCCATTTGTACTGTAATGGAGACCTGGATTAAAGTGGTAGACAGCATCCCTGTCCAACCAAGCTATAACATTTCACAACTTTAGGCCCCAAAACATGGACCGAAGCTCCAAAGGCAGTTGTGTTTCCATATTCATAAAGGATATGCACACCTCCAGACTAGTAGCCCAGCATAACGCATCTTAAATACTTCAGGTACAACTAACATTGGGTAAGACAGTGATCCAGGTCATAGCCTGCTGTAGGTCCCCAACTATGTCCCCAGACTCTCACTCCACGTTCCAAAGCACCATGGAATCTATCAAGGTCCAACCCAACACTCTCATACTAGGAGACTTCAACTACCCCTCCATCAACTGGGAAAACTACTCAAGCACCAATACACTGGCCCAATGCTTCCTGGAATTCATCAATTCAAATGCCTTGGACCAGTTCATTCTGACCCCCACTAGAGGAAGCAACATCCTTGACCTGGTTATTACTAACACGGGTGACCGTTGCTCTGCACCAATAGTCAAATCCCTCTCTGGTCAGATCCAAGCATAAACTAATCACCATGGAAATCCACATCTCACCCACATCCATCACAAAGGTTACAACCCTGAAAAACTTTTCCAAAGCTGACTTTGGGCTCCTGAAAACAGAGGTTACTAACTTCACGGCACCCATGTCAATGGAAAATAGCTGCATAACTGCCGACTCATACACCAATGCACTGTACAAACATGTACATAAATGCGTGGAACTAGCCATACCCAACAGAACCAAGATGCTCTCCTCCATAAAAAGGAAGCCAATCTGGTGGTCCCCTACCACTGATAAACTCTACAACAGAAGGAAGAAACTGTTGCAGAAAAAAGGTAAAGCCCCAAGACTGGAAAAACTCCCTTATTAGCCTCAACAAAAAGTTGAGATACCTCATCAAAACCTCCAAAGCCAGCTATGAAGGCAGAATTACGGCAGAAACTAAAAACAATCACAAAGCCTTCTATAGTTATATCAAGAACCTCCACGGCAATACCCAGATTTGGACTGAGTTACTGCATAATGGAACCTCCTATGCTGACCCAACAGATATCACCAACATACTGGCAGTTAGATTCAATGCCAACTTTACCCCTCTCTCTCCCCTAAAGGACCAATCACAATACCGGAAGAATGCCAGACACCCAGCATTACAGGTTAAAACTGCATTGTCCAAGGCCAAGAATACAGCTTCCATGAGACCCAATAATATCCCTGGCTGTGTTCTACATGAACTATAAAGCAAACTGGCACCACATTTGTGTGCCCTGTTCAGTCACAGCCTCACCTCAAACTTTGTCTCTACTGAATGGCGCACTGCTACAGTCATCCCTCTCCATAAACGGGGAGCTACTACAGACGCTGGGAATTATCGCCCCATCAGCCTAACGAGTCTGATATATAAAGTTATGGACCCGATTAACAACGATACAGGAAATCTCCAAACAAACTCTAGACCCCACCCAATTTGGCTTTGTGAAAGGGAGATCATGCCTGCTCAACCTGGATGACTTTTTTGAGTAAGTCACCAGGGCTGTGGATGAAGGTAAGGCAGAGCATACAGCCTACCTTGATCAGCCCAAGGCCTTTAATACCATTCTTTACTCTGGAATTACTGATAAACTCACCAAATTAGGCATAAACCCCTATATCTCTAGGTGGGTTGCAAACTGGCTCACAGATAGAACACACAGTGTGAAAATAACGGACTCCAAGTCAGACTGCCAACCAGTAACAAGTAAAGTCCCACAGGGATTGGTCCTGGGTCTTCTCCTGTTCAGCATCTACTTCTCAGAAGTCCAGGCCATCACAAAGGGACTCTGACCAAGTTCACAGACGACTGCAAGCTGGGAGACATTATTAACTCCCCAAGTGATGTAGACATCCTACAGAAAGGCCTCACTTAGACCAATGACTGGCGTTGAAACCATGGCCTTAAGCTTAACACCAAAAAAAGCGTCATCATCCCCTTTGGCAAAAACTCCATTCTCAGTAATCACCACACCGATGGGAGCTCACTGAACACTGAAGGCATTTATAAGAGATCTGGGGATCTAGGCTGACAGCAACCTCTCCTTCGACAACCACATTGCCACTGTGGTCAGAAAGTCCTTCTATGTGGCACATCTCTTTACCAAGGGTTTTGCATCCAGGAAGAAAGAGGTCATCGTCTCTCTCTAGTCTTCCCTTATTAGACCAACCATTGAGTAGAACGCCCCATTTGGCATGTACCTCTGACACCAGTCATTGAGTATAATGCCCCACTTGGCATGTACCTCACTAGACACCTGCAACAGCTGGAGAGGCCACAGAAGTACCTCACGAAGAGGATCCTAGTCATTAAAAACATGTCCTACACGGACAGACTCAAAAGACTCCAGCTATTCTCGGTCTCATACTTAGAGGCAATCTCTGCTTGACTTACAAAGCCATGTCTGACTCAGCTGTGTTAGAAATGCTACATCTAAAGAAATCCCAATCCCTCCACACTGCACTCTCCAGAGACCTCAACCTCATTACCACATTCAACAGAACATGCTGGAGGGACAGCTTCCTCACCCAGAGACTGCCCATGCTCTGGAACAGACTTCCCATACATGTCAAGTAGAGCACCTTGCTGTCCCTCTAAGAGAAATCTTGACGAGTGGATGGGTAACAAAGTTCAACCCAGGGATCACTCCAGTGGCTCTACTTGACAGAGGCACTGAGAACCAACATCGGGTGGCACGATGCCAGGGCACTTCTATGGGCTAGACCTGTAAAGGCTCCAGGGCCATTAGCCTAGTACACACCTATGAAAATGATCTATGATGTGGGAGATATATCTGCGAATCATACAACTGAATTTCTAACTGCCGACTGAATGAAGCGAGTGACGCAATTCACTTATCTGCTGAACTTTAAATATCTGAATGTCATGCAAGTTACAAATGTATGCTAAATGCAACTGGTACGACATTTGGGTTCAAAATCAACATAAAGACCAAGGTAATTGTTTTTCCTTATTTAAAGCTATTTCCAGTACAGCAGCAAAGATGTATCATCTGTTAACATGTAGAAAATTAGAAGTGAAATCCAACCACAACTGTGATTTAGCCATCTTTTTTTTGTTTCTTGCAAGAGTAAGCATTAGGTTTAGAGATGAAGATGGAACAAGAGGCTATATACATAAACACACAAAGAACACTGGATGCTTTTACTACAGGATTTAACTCCAAAGTGACTGAACAGCCCTGCCCAGTCACAACTTGCACCGCAGTCTACTTTGTAAAGACACAGTATATCACACCTGGCACATGACACTCCATTTGACTACAAAGTAGAAATGCTCGCTCTTTTAAAATATTTACAACTGCATACTGTATTGATATTTATCCAGATTCCTCCTCTATCACTAGTCAAGGGCAGAATGGTTAGTGTACAACCTGCATACTGGTTATTGAAATTTTTTTATCCCCAAGATTTTTT